>NC_068368.1:40440643-40444690 GCF_020536995.1 Dreissena polymorpha | reverse complement strand
TTTGCAAAGACCTATCTAGTGTGTTCTTGGCCGTGTAAGATCTATAATTAGAACATCGTCACCTAAACATCTACTAATAGAAGAGCATATTTTGGGGAAACAAATTCAATAAGAGTATAAAACGTCCACGATCAATAATGTGTAGTTGTTAAAGATATCACGGCAGTAAAAACATAGCACTTTAAAGAGACCACAATCTGGTACATTTGGTCAATTGTTGCGTCCGTGGCGGACAATACATTTTTAAAAAGAAAGCGTACAAAAAAGCAAACACAAAGTTCTTCGTAAGCTTGTTTTAATCTTAAAAACACATAATCGACAGTCATTCCAGTCAAATACAATACTAACAGTCAGCACTCTAGAGATCAAAATTGCGGATATAAATATTTAATTCAGGGATATCAAGTGTATCAAGTTCGAATTCCGGAAAAAATAGCCGGTAGTCTGGGGCATTAGGTCCCTTACAGGGATAAAAGGTAAATCCCCGCCCGAGCCGTAGCTAACTGATTTATTGTAGTCTTTCTAGTTGCAATTTCTGGTGAGTACAATTCGGAATATTACGGATATTTGCAACATGTCGAAGATTTTCGGAAAGTAGCGAAGAGGTTTTCGTCAGTTAATATTCATGTCCGTGCCGGCCGCTAACTTATCAGAATCAATAAAAAAGAACCAGGAAAAATCGGTACCGATCGCAAATTTCCGGAATTCCGATAAAGCTTCAACATAATTTGTTCTCAAATGATCGCGTACTCGAACGAATCTGTCCCTACGCCTCCAACTCCCTTTAAATCTCATCGGACGTACATTGATCTCAAAATCTATCCTTGACGACTCAAATCATATTTCCTGAATAGTTTGGCCTATTGACGTCCCTGTAATTATAACAATGGTCTTTTGGATAAACACCGCTAAGTTGTTGCAATATAATAACCGTTTAAAATAGTTACCGGTTTTCATTTAATAAAATGATTAAGTCATATTCGAGATTTCAGCGATTGCCAATATTTTGCTTTTGTTTCTCATAAGCATATGGTGCTTGGTATCTGCTATTGACTCCTATGTAGATTGCAAATATTACATAACCCTTACAGCGGCCGAGCGCAGATATCTGCATTTGGCCGCTAAAAAGAAAAATATTTGCGCATTAATTTAATTCAAATCTCATTATCATAATCAAAATCATCATCATCGTCGTCGTCGTCACTACTACCACCACCACCACCATCATCATCATCATCATCATCTTCTTCTTCTTCTTCTTCTTCCTCCTCCTCCTCATCATCATCATTAACAACAACAGCAACACCAACTTAACATCATCATCAAACAACAATAAACATCGGTAGCATACAATGTGCTTCATCAACCATACATAATTATATGCGTTAAAACACCATAATAGAACAGCATGAATGAAGCTGTCTATTACTCTTTTATATTTCCTATACCAATATTTTTTTCGTTAATTGAAGGACTAGTTGAAATCTTCTATAAAAAGCCCCCCCCCCCCCCCCCACCCAAAAAAAAAAAAAAATAAAATAAAAAATAAAACATAATAATAATAACCCTAGCAAACAACAATAAACATAGGTTAGTTAGTATACACTGTGCTTTAGCAACCATGCATAATGAATGTTTATGACTTCGGACCGTTGTCAAATTTTAAAAAGCAAGATGGTATGTATGCGGCACACAAACACATAGATAATTATAGTTTTATACCTTAAACGTAGTTCATCAAAATAAAGATAAGTTATTATCTATGTAATACTTAAATTAGGTTTATAACGTATGCATATTTGTCTAAAACTTGTGAAATGTGATTCGTAAGCCGACGACAACATTATCATTCGGACCCTTCTCCCCACCTAACAATCGAGATTAAACACCTGTGGAGATCCCGATCTTATCAATGAATAAACCGGTTCAATGATGTCAAGTCAAATAAAACATACTATTACTATCCAAATAAATATCTATCAACAAATGTAAATTGATATACCTACTTAACTAAAACTAAACTTATACGATTAGCAAGAAAAATATATAAAGAAGAAGCAGGCAAAGTAGACAAATTAATTGTAACATATGTTTTCTCAGTCTCCCACTGTTGAACAATATAAATAGTATTTATCGCCACCCCAAAAGGGATCTTTATCACACGTTTGGCTCAACTAATATATAATTGTGACAGGACAAACTGTCAACAAATACCTTGTTAATGTTTTATGCATAACTCCAATCAAAGGTCAACTTCCAAGGAAACTGCGGCATGTTAAAACTGTTGATTATGACAAAATGTTGTTTAGTACAAATCAGTACAATAGCGTCTGTTATGTGGCCAATACTAATCCAGTTAAATAAAACTTTAATTGCAGAAAAGTTTAGATTCTTTACACCTTTAAAGGGGCCTTTTCACAGATTTTGGCATTTTTTTTAACTTACTCATTAAATGCTTTATATTGATAAATGTAAACATTGGATCATAAAAGCTCCAGTAAAAAATCAAGAAAAAAAATAAAAAAAAGGAAATGTACATTGCCCGGAGCAGGGTTCGAACCAGTGACCCCTGGAGTCCTGGCAGAGTCCTGTAGTATAAACGCTTATGCCTACTGAGCTATTCCGCCGAGTACACATTCTCGACGTATTTTAAACCTTATATAAGCAATCTTCGTAGTTTCACAAAATTTAACGACAAAAACAGAACTCTCCAAATTATTCAATCGTTTCGCGTTGCAACGCTTTATAATTTTTAGGTTTTAAAATCGTCAAAAGATGCATATAATGGCTATATTAGAACATGGTTAATGTTCAGTATTACTGTTTCCTCACAAATATCATAACTAAAACGAAAACTTACGAATCTGAAACAACTTTTTTCAATTTTGTCAATTTACCAAAGCGTGAAAAGATCCCTTTAAGAAAATATATATAACAGTTCTTTCCTGTTTAACAAAATGATACATTTAAAAATTAATTATGAAGCATCGCTAGCAATATAAGAAAGAGAAGTAGAAGGAGAATTATTATCAATAGTAGCAGTAGCAGCAGCAGCAGCAGCAGTAGCAGCAGCAGCAGTAGCATTAGCAGAATCAGTAGCAGTAGCAGTAGCACTAGCAGTAGCACTAGCAGTAGCAGTAGAAGTAGCAGTATCAGTAGCCGTATCAGTAGCAGTAACAGTAGCAGCAGCAACAGCAGCAGAAGCAGCAGCAGTAGCAGTAGCACTATCAGAAGCAACAGCAGCAGCGGCAGTGGCAGCGGCAGTGGCAGTGGCAGTAGCAGTGGCAGTAGCAGTGGCAGTAGCAGTGGCAGTAGCAGTGGCAGTAGCACTATCAGTAGCACTGTCAGTAGCAGCAGCAGCAGCACTGGCAGCGGCAGTGGCAGCGGCAGTGGCAGCGGCAGCGGCAGTGGCAGCGGCAGTGGCAGCGGCAGTGGCAGCGGCAGTGGCAGCGGCAGTGGCAGCGGCAGTGGCAGTGGCAGTGGCAGCGGCAGTGGCAGTGGCAGCGGCAGCAGTAGCAGTAGCAGTAGCAGTAGCAGTAGCAGTAAGAGTAGCCGAAGCAGTAGCAGTAGCGGCTTTTTGCTTTTTGTTTTAGAAGTGTTTGTCGTATAAGAAGAACGCAAGGAAGACAAATTAATTGTAACATGTGTTATCTTAGTCTCCGTTGTAGTAGTATTTGTTGTATCTACACAGCCATTTTTCAGTCACCTGAGAGACATGTTTTTATAAGAGATTTAATTGTGGACCAATACATCGTGTATTAATATCAGTGTACCCACTGGGACACCACATGGGGCGAGGATTAACAGATAAACTAGGCCTTCAACTAATTATGCGCCTAGAGGCAAACAATACTATAACTTACTGATAATTTTAGGATTGGGATGTGTTTGTATCTTATTTGAAATTAGCTAGCTTAATTTAAAAACTAATTATAGCCTCAATTTTATCACAAGAACATCATCACATATTCATTGTGCAATATATAATCATATCACCATCACAATATGCCAGAGCGTTAGTATTTATAGTGCATACATATCCTACAG